>NC_088229.1:12741987-12754487 GCF_036934945.1 Oncorhynchus masou masou | reverse complement strand
CATGGGGCCGTGCATTAACATGACGTGATGGCAGCCGATGAACGGTACGACAAATGGGCCTCAGGACCTCATCACGGTACCTCTGAGCATTAAATTGCCATAGATAAAATACAAATTGTGTTCGTTGTCCTGCCCGTACCATAACCCCACCTTCACCGTGGGGTACTCTGTTCACAACATTTACATCAGCAAACCGCTTGCCTACACAACACCAGAAACGCTGTTTTCTATTTGCCTGGTACAGTTGAAACCAGGGTTCGAAGGTGAGCATTTGCCCACTGAAGTGAGTTACGACACCAAACTGCAGTCAATCCAAGACCCTGGTGAGGATGACGAGCACGCAGATGATCTTCCCTGAAACGCTTTCTGACAGTTTGTGCAGATATTCTTCAATGCAGTTCCTCAGTTTCATCAGCTGTCCAGGTGGCTGGTCTCAGACGATCCCTCAAGTGAAGAAGCCGGATGTGGAGGTCCTGGGCTTGCCTGGTTACACATGGTCTGCAGTTGTGAGGCATGTTGGACGCACTACTAAATTCTCTAAAACGACATTGGAGGCAGCTTATGGTAGAGAAATTAACATTTAATTATCTGGCAACATCTCTGGTGGACATTCCAGCAGTCAGCATGCTAATTGCACGCTCCCTCAAAACATGCACATTTTAGAGTGCCCTTTTATTGTTCCCTGCACAAGGTGCACCTGTGTAATGATCATGCTGTTTTATCAGCTTCTTGATATGCCACACCTGTCAGGTGGATGGATTATGTTGGCAAAGGAGAAATGCTCACTAACAGGGATGTAAACAAATTTGGGCACAACATTTGAGAGAAATATGCGTTTTGTGCGTATGGAACATTTCTGGTATCTTTTATTTCAGCTCATGAAACATGGAACCAACACATTACATGCTGCATTTATATTTTTGTTCAGAATAAATATTGGGATGCAACCCAAGACCATCTCTGGTCTCGCCCTCCCTCCGTTTCTTATTCTGTTTCTAACATTGGTGTAAAAGGGTTCAATAAAACCAAGCCGTGGCCTAGTCTGCCTCTGGAGAACGTGTACAATGAACTGCTTCCAACATGGCTTCCAAGCCGGCCTACTGCTCTTTCAGCATTCTGTTTCCTACCGTTCACCTCGGGGACAGAGACAAACAGAGAAGGCCCAAGTTTCCTCCTTACTCCACTATTCCTCCATACAGATAGACATTGGTGACAGATAGAGAAGGGGATCACTGATCCTTGCACTGTGCAGATACTCTTTAGCTTATATTTGTGGATGCTAATGCTAAGGCTTGTGTTTTGAGACACAGCAGTGGGGAAGAGACTAGGCCAATGCAAATTGTACACGAGCACATTGTAGCAACACACCACAGAACAACACAACCACATTACAGGCTTACTGTATATCCATTGGCTGGCTAAAATTAAGTGGAGTGGTTTAGCCTGCAGTTAGCTTAGACTAACACAACAGCATTAGGCTAATATCCATGGGCTAGTGAAAGTTAAGTTTAGATAGCTTGCAGTAAGTTTAGTGAGGTTGTTGACCTCTAGAACATTCCCTTCTTCCACACACACACCCACTCTCTCCCTTTCTCTTCCGTACAGGCAACAAGCCAGTGTCTGTTAGGGATTTTGTCCTTATTCAATGGTTTACACACAACACACACGATGACTACAGGGCTCTGGGTTTCCCCCTTCCTCTGCGTGTGTGCGCGCGCGCACACACACACCCACATGCACACACACATGCACGCACATACGCACGCACACACACACACACACCAAATCCTGGGAAAATAGCTTGACCCCTGACCAGTGGACAGACTGTTTCCTATGAAGATTATAGCATCAATAATGAGAAAAGGACAGACTGAGTCTCATTGGCTGGATGAAGCACACCGTGTAACAGACAGATGGCCATGATGATGTCTGATGGAGGTTTAATAACTAGGACATTACCTCTATAGACCGACTGGTGCGTTCTGCAGTTCTCACACCAACATTCTAGACCAGATCCATAGAAGTTCTAAGGCCATTACTTCTACATAGATTGTGCTGTCCTTAGAACAACATTCCCCAACATTAGCACTTATGCAACTAAATCAATCACACATGGATAACCAGTGGTGTTCTCTGTTCTCCTCAGACCAACATTCTAGAACAGTTGGTTTTAACAGACAAGGCTCCAGAACAGTTGGTTTTGCTTAAATATTTCAACTAAATAAATCAATCACACATGGAAGTACTGTATGTAGCACTCAATAACCAGGAATGGATTGTGCTCAAAGTTCAGAGTGTAATACAATACATTGCATTCCTCTTTAGATGGATGGATAGTATGCCTGCCTTACTTGACAAATTATCTCCAACTTCAATATCAGTACCAGCATATGTAAGTTGAAGCTGGTATGTGGCCAAACCTGTGCGTGTATCTGTGCATTCGTCTGTGCATACACACACGTACACACACTCAAGTGTTTGTGTGAAGATGATCGGTTGGAGTGTTTGTGAAGATGAGAGTTTGGAGTATTTGTGAAGATGATGGGTTGGAGTGTTGTGTGAAGATGGTAGGTTGGAGTGTTTGTGTGAAGATGGTAGGTTGGAGTGTTTGTGAAGATGGTAGGTTGGAGTGTTTGTGAAGATGATAGGTTGGAGTGTTTGTGTGAAGATGGTAGGTTGGAGTGTTTGTGAAGATGGTAGGTTGGAGTGTTTGTGAAGATGATAGGTTGGAGTATTTGTGAAGATGATAGGTTGGAGTGTTTGTGAAGATTACAGGTTGGAGTGTTTGTGAAGATGATAGGTTAGCGTGTTTGTGAAGATGATATGTTGGAGTGTTTGTGAATATTATAGGATGGAGTGTTTGTGTGAAGATGATAGGTTGGGGTGTTTGTGAAGATGGTAGGTTGGAGTGTTCGTGAAGATGATAGGTTGGAGTGTTTGTGTGAAGATGGTATGTTGGAGTGTGTGTGAAGATGGTAGATTGGAGTGTTTATTCGAAGATGGCGGGTTGGAGTGTTTGTGAATATTATAGGTTGGAGTGTTTGTGTGAAGATGATAGGTTGGAGTGTTTGTGTGAAGATGATAGGTTGAGGGGTTTGTGAAGATGGTAGGTTGGAGTGTTCATGAAGATGATAGGTTGGAGTGTTTGTGAAGATGGTAGGTTGGAGTGTTTGTGAAGATTATAGGTTGGAGTGTTTGTGAAGATGGTAGGTTTGAGTGTTTGTGAAGATGCGTGATGGAGTGTGTGTGAAGATGGTAGGTTGGAGTGTTTGTGAAGATGGTAGATTGGAGTGTTTATTCGAAGATGGCAGGTTGGAGTGTTTGTGAATATTATTGGTTGGAGTGTTTGTGAAAATGGTAGGTTGGAGTGTTTGTGAAGATGGTAGGTTGGAGTGTTTGTGAAAATGGTAGGTTGGAGTGTTTGTGAAGATGGTAGGTTGGAGTGTTTGTGAAGATTATAGGTTGGAGTGTTTGTGAAGATGGTAGGTTTGAGTGTTTGTGAAGATGCGTGTTGGAGTGTGTGTGAAGATGGTAGGTTGGAGTGTTTGTGAAGATGGTAGGTTGGAGTGTTTGTGAAGATGGCAGCTTGCAGTGTTCGTGAAGATGATAGGTTGGCGTATTTGTGAAGATGATAGGTTGGAGTGTTTGTGTGAAGATGGTATGTTGGAGTGTGTGTGAAGATGGTAGATTGGAGTGTTTGTTCGAAGATGGCAGGTTGGAGTGTTTGTGAAGATGGTAGGTTGGAGTGTTTGTGAAGATGGCATGTTGGAGTGTTTGTGAAGATGGTAGGTTGGAGTGTTTGTGTGAAGATGGTAGGTTGGAGTGTTTGTGAAGATGGTAGGTTGGAGTGTGTGTGAAGATGATAGGTTGGATTGTTTGTGAAGATGGCAGGCTGGAATGCTCTCCTCTCCACAGTGTCAGTAGATATGAGAGGAGGTTTACAGTGTATACATAGATACAGGACCTGTGTTTTGACTACAGACAGAGGCAGTCTAACAACCTGACCCTGTACTCTGAACCAAAGTGTGTATGTGTGCCCGTGCGTGTGTGTACAAAATATCTATCTACCATCTCAAAACAGTGTCAGCAACAACTCAACTCCAGTATTTAATTGCTGTACTATAGGTAACTGCCAAAATAAATGAAACACTTGAGTAAATGAGGGATACAAAGTATATTGAAAGCAGGTGCTTCCACACGTGTGATTACTGAGTTAATTAAGCAATTAACATCCCATCACGCATAGGGTCATGTATAAAAATACCCAATTGCACATTATTTTGGCTACGATGGCTAGAAGAAGAGATGGCTAGAGTTCCAGACACAGTTACCTACATGTGTGAATGTTGAACCAAACAAATTCTCTTCAGGACAATATACACATCAGTATACTATATACAATATACACATCAGTACACTATATACACTATACACATCAGTACACTATACACATCAGTACACTATATACAATATACACATCAGTACACTATACACAATATACACATCAGTACACGATATACACTATACACATCAGTCACTATATACACTATACACATCAGTATACTATATACACTATACACATCAGTACACTATATACACTATACACATCAGTACACTATATACAATATACACATCAGTACACTATACACAATATACACATCAGTACACGATATACACTATACACATCAGTCACTATATACACTATACACATCAGTATACTATATACACTATACACATCAGTACACTATATACACTATACACATCAGTACACTATATACAATATACACATCAGTACACTATATACATCAGTGTACACTATACACATCAGTACACTATATACAATATACACATCAGTACACTATATACAATATACACATCAGTACACAATATACACTATACACATCAGTATACTATATACACTATACACCTCAGTACACTATATACACTATACACCTCAGTACACTATATTCACTATACACATCAGTATACTACATACACTATACACATCAGTACACTATATACAATATACACATCAGTCACTATATACACTATACACATCAGTACACTATATACAATATACACATCAGTATACTACATACACTATACACATCAGTACACTATATACAATATACACATCAGTATACTACATACACTATACACATCAGTACACTATATACAATATACACATCAGTCACTATATACACTATACACATCAGTACACTATATACAATATACACATCAGTACACTATATACATCAGTGTACACTATACACATCAGTACACTATATACACTATACACATCAGTATACTATATACACTATACACCTCAGTACACTATATACACTATACACCTCAGTACACTATATTCACTATACACATCAGTACACTATATACACTATATACATCAGTACACTACATACACTATACACATCAGTATACTATATACACTATACACATCAGTACACTATATACACTATACACATTAGTATACTATATACTCTATATACTATATACAATATACATATCAGTACACTATATACATCAGTACACTATATACACTATACACATCAGTATACTCTGTCAACTAGCTGTAGGCTAAACATTCATGAGCCTTACCGCCGCTGGGACAAAGTATCGTTTGGCTCTGTTTCTCTGGTGCCATGTAAGATCTCCAGTAGGGGTGAAGCTCAAACTCCATCAGTACCTTGCAGGCTTTTGTGAGGGCTCTTATATCATAAAAGACCTCTAGACTGGTCTGCTTGAACCCTAGCATCTAGCAATTCTTCTCAACATATTTCTCGGAGAGACATTAACATTTCTGTACCAGCAGATGATACATGTTAAGACACTTGCAGTGAATGTCTTGTAACTTGATCAACATCATAAGTAGAGCCTTTGCTGTCCTTTCGTATACATCTGCTCAGTACACTTTCTCCATTGTAGGTTGACTATTGTTACATTTTTCCTGAAGTCGATGTGCATCTCTTTGGTCTTTTCTGTGTTGGGCACTAAGTGAGAGTCATCACACCACTTCACAAATTCCTCCAAGACTGACCAGTGCTCCTCCTCTTCCTCATGCTGGATTAGACTGTCCCGTGCTCTTCCTCCTCATGCTGGAGTAGACTGACCAGTGGTCCTCCTCATGGTGGAGTAGACTGACCAGTGCTGTGTTGTCTGAAAACTTTATCAGTCATTGGTGATGTACAACAATGGAGAAATCACACAGCCTTGAGGAGATTCCATGCTAGTGGTGTGCTTGTCCGACATCCACTGCCCCACCTTGACCTGCTGTGTCCTATTGCTAAGGAAATCAAGGATCCACAGCACCA
Organism: Oncorhynchus masou masou; assembly: GCF_036934945.1. NCBI lineage: Eukaryota > Metazoa > Chordata > Actinopteri > Salmoniformes > Salmonidae > Oncorhynchus > Oncorhynchus masou. The sequence continues at coordinate 12,748,158 of NC_088229.1, read as the reverse complement.
GGCCTCCATTTAATGATAATTGTACATCAGTCTCTGGGCTAAGGTGGAGGTCTGGATTGTATTAAATGTTGAAGAGACATCAACAAATACATGGCATCTGGCTCCCTCTAAGCCAGTGGTCACCGACCGGTCGATCGCGATCAGATGGTCGATCTCCAAGGGATTCCTAGCTGGTCACCAAACATTTCCGTTAAAAAAATGATGATAAAGCCTTGCATTCCTATTTTTTGATTGAAATTGTGCGCTGTTGTATTCCTATTTTGTGTTCCCATGTTTGAAGGTAGAACTCTGCCTATCCTGCAGGACCAGAGAGCAAATCTTCGAGCCATAGACTGTAAAAAGAAGCTTTGAACGCACATCAAAGTTGATACTGTGAGATTTCAAAACTTTTAAAACCATGACTAGAAAGAGACTCAACAAATACAGCGAAGAACTGCTGTTTTTATAAGTAGTGTAAGTTCATGTTTAAGTTCAAAACTTTTATAAGTCATAAAATGTGTGTTCCCCCTACTTCCACTCAAGCTACAACCAGAACTGCAGCTGCAATGAATGAGTATAGCAAAAGTTTTCAGATAAGCTTGAGTTGCCTTTTTTAATATCAATGAATATTTCACTTTCTCTGGTCATAGGAGTAACAACATGAATTGGTGCATAAGGCAGAACTAATGCAGTGCGACTTGAGTTTTGACATAAGCTGGAAGACTGTGTCCCCTCTTCTCAGTGGAGGGAGGTAGAGCAGAGGGACAGTGAGTCGGGTGAGAGGCAGCCTAACCGATTTTGAAAAGGTTGGTGACCACTGCTCTAGGTGTTTGTAGATAAGGATCAGTAGAGTAAGGATGGCATCATCAACCACCCTGCCAGCCGTATAGGCAAACTGAAGGGGATCAAGGTGCTGCTGGGTAGAGTGCAGGAGGTGTTTTTTTTACAATCTTCTCAAAGCACTTCATAACCAGGGATGTTAATTACAGATGGGTTTGTTGAGGTAGGGATTTGCTTTTCCATAACATAGGTGCATGTTGCTGATCCAAAGTAAATAAAATAGAAAATAGCAGCCAGTTGCTCTGCACAGTAAGTAATTTGCAAGTAATTTACCATGTTTTGTCCCTCTCCATACTGCAGGGCAGCACTGGCATTCCCTCTCCACCCTCCAGGGCAGCACTGGCATTCCCTCTCCACCCTCCAGGGCAGCACTGGCATTCCCTCTCCACCCTCCAGGGCAGCACTGGCATTCCCTCTCCACCCTCCAGGGCAGCACTGGCTTTCCCTCTCCACCCTCCAGGGCAGAACTGGCATTCCCTCTCCACCCTCCAGGGCAGCACTGGCATTCCCTCTCCACCCTCCAGGGCAGAACTGGCATTCCCTCTCCACCCTCCAGGGCAGCACTGGCTTTCCCTTTGCCCTTGGGGGCCATGGTTTTAATTCCCTGCCAGGAAGCTCTAGAGTCTTTTCAACCCTGAGTTTATCTATCTGGATCTGTCTTTTAATCTCTCTCTGTATGTCTTACTCTGCATGTACTAACGTTCTTATTTAGCACCTCTTTCAGTTTCTTAGATACCCATAGTTTACATTTAGGGATTATTTTGCTGGTCTTGGTGGGCACAACTTAATACACACAAAAGTTGATATAACTTCAAACATCTGTCAATTCATTTATATCATCAGAGGTCTATTTTGTTATGTCATGCTTCAATGTAGGAACCACAAATACGGTGATCATCCGTTCACCTACTCTGCGTCTCACAAAGACACGGCTGTTGGAACCAAATATCTAAAATTTGGACTCATCAGATTTCCACCGGTCTAATGTTCATTGCTCGTGTTTCTTGGCCGAAGGAAGTCTCTTCTTCTTATTGGGGTCCTTTAGTGGTGGTTTCTATGCAGCAATTTAACCACGAAGGCCTGACTCATGCAGTCTCCTTATTTATGTTTTTTCTTCAATTTCTTGGTATCTATTTAGAAGTTACAGTCTTGTCTCATCGCTGCAACTCCCGTATGGACTCGGGAGAAGTGAAGGTCGAGAGCCGTGCGTCCTCCGAAACACAACCCAACCAAGCCTTACTGCTTCTCCCGGTCACGGCCGGCTATGACAGAGCCTGGGCTCGAACTCAGAATCTCTAGTGGTACAGCTAGCACTTAGACCACTGTGCCACTCAGGAGGCCCATGCAGTCTCCTCTGAACAGTTGATGTTGAGATGTGTCTGTTACTTGTACTTCGTGCAGCATTTATTGGGCTGCAATTTCTGAGGCTGATAACTCTAATGAACTTATCCTCTGCAGCAGAGGTAACTCTGGGTCTTCCTTTCCTGTGGCGGTCCTCATGAAAGTCAGTTTCATCATAGCCTAGAAGGCCAGCATCCCGGAGTCGCCTCTTCACTGTTGACGTTGAGACTGGTGTTTTGGGGGTACTATTTAATGAAGCTGTCAGTTGAGGACTTCTCTAATGTACTTGTCTTCTTGCTCAGTTGTGCACCGGGGCCAGTTTGCACTGTTCTGTGAAGGGAGTAGTACACAGCGTTGTACCAGCTCTTTAGTTTCTTGGCAATTTCTAGCATGGGATAGCCTTCATTTCTCAGAACAAGAATAGAGTTTCAGAAGAAAGTTATTTGTTTCTGGCCATTTTGAGCCTGTAATCGAATCCACAAATGCTGAATCTCCAGATACTCAACTAGTCTAAAGAATGCAAGTTTTAGTGCTTCTTTAATCAGAACAACAGTTTTCAGCTGTGCTAACATAATTGCAAAAGGGTTTTCTAATGATCAATTAGACTTTTAAAACGATAAACTTGGATTAGCTAACTCAATGTGCCATTGGAACACAGGAGTGATGGTTGCTGATAATAGGCCTCTGTACACCTATGTAGATATTCCATAGGAAAAAATGGCCGTTTTCAGCTACAATAGTCATTTACAACATTACCAATGTCTATACTGTATTTCTGATCACTATGATGCTATTGTAAATGGTCAAAAAAATGTGCTTTTCTTTAAAAAACAAGGATATTTCTAAGTTACCCCAAACGGAAGTGTATATATAAACAATTGCGGGAAGTCGTGGGGCATGTAAAAGGGTAATAGGGAAGCAGGTCAACGTCTGTAGTTCAAGGGGCGCTCTCTTACCACAACGGATTTGCACTACTGGTCCCTGATAAGTAAACAGACACCTCCATCGTTATGTTTCCAGTAGCAGGGAAATCCTGTCTGATCATAGTGAAACCAGCGGGCTCCACTTCGCTGTTAGGCACTCGATGATCCAGCCAGGACGCAGGCATCCCCGTACTCATACAGGTAGTGCTGGTTAACCATCAGCTAGTCCGCTTTCACCCTCAAGGATTGGCCGTTGATTAGCAGAGTAGTCAGTAAGGGAAGTTTATTCCTCATCGCTTTCAATCTCCTCCGGATACCCCTCACTTCCCTCGCTTGTGTTTGAAAGTTGTCTTGTGATTTGTTATTTCAGGAAGTCTTGAATAAAATCCACCACTGGGCTATCCAGCCAGTATCTCTGCTATAGTCCTGGATCCTGCTCCCTCCAGCATTTCCATAGTTGAGTCCATTTCAGCTTTGCAAAAATGCTTACAATTATCAGGATCATTCCATAGCTCTACAACTTTGTAGCTATAATTAAACATTGGCGATCAAGTAGAGAGGATAAAACATCACAATAAAAACACACAAAAAAAACAAGATGACAAATGCACACACATAAGTCGTGGGTCACCCCCGGGCAGCGCCCGGAAGAACGTATCGACTCTTCTCTCAAGTGTTAGATGAAAGTTGCTTAACTCAAGGGTCGGGCATTTGAAAATAATTGAAACATTAGCATAAAGTGAGGAGCTCCACAGGAGAGTATGATATATACCATTATAATATATACCATTATGAAATATACCATTATAATATATACCATTATAACATATACCATTACATATATACACCATTACATATATACACCATTATAATATACACCATTATAATATACACCATTATAATTTATACCATAATGAATTAAACCATTATAATATATACCATTTTATATATATATATATATATATATATATATATATACCATTACATATATACACCAGTATAATATATATCATTATATATATACCATTTTATTTATTTTATTTTATTTCACCTTTATTTAACCAGGTAGGCTAGTTGAGAACAAGTTCTCATTTGCAACTGCGACCTGGCCAAGATAAAGCATAGCAGTGTGAACAGACAACAACACAGAGTTACACATGGCGTAAACAATTAACAAGTCAATAACACAGTATAAAAAAAAGAGAGTCTATATACAGTGCCTTGTGAAAGTATTCGGCCCCCTTGAACTTTGCGAACTTTTGCCACATTTCAGGCTTCAAACATAAAGATATAAAACTGTATTTTTTTGTGAAGAATCAACAACAAGTGGGACACAATCATGAAGTGGAACGACATTTATTGGATATTTCAAACATTTTTAACAAATCAAAAACTGAAAAATTGGGCGTGCAAAATTATGCAGCCCCTTTACTTTCAGTGCAGCAAACTCTCTCCAGAAGTTCAGTGAGGATCTCTGAATGATCCAATGTTGACCTAAATGATTAATGATGATAAATACAATCCACCTGTGTGTAATCAAGTCTCTGTATAAATGCACCTGCACTGTGATAGTCTCAGAGGTCCGTTAAAAGCGCAGAGAGCATCATGAAGAACAAGGAACACACCAGGCAGGTCCGAGATACTGTTTTGAAGAAGTTTAAAGCCGGATTTGGATACAAAAAAAGATTTCCCAAGCTTTAAACATCCCAAGAAGCACTGTGCAAGCGATAATATTGAAATGGAAGGAGTATCAGACCACTGCAAATCTACCAAGACCAAGACAATGATCCAAAACATAAAGCAAAATCTACAATGGAATGGTTCAAAAATAAACATATCCAGGTGTTAGAATGGCCAAGTCAAAGTCCAGACCTGAATCCAATCGAGAATCTGTGGAAAGAACTGAAAACTGCTGTTCACAAATGCTCTCCATCCATCCAACCTCACTGAGCTCGAGCTGTTTTGCAAGGAGGAATGGGAAAAAATTTCAGTCTCTCAATGTGCAAAACTGATAGAGACATACCCCAAGCGACTTACAGCTGTAATCACAGCAAAAGGTGGCGCTACAAAGTATTAACGTAAGGGGGCTGAATAATTTTGCACGCCCAATTTTTCAGTTTTTGATTTGTTAAAAAAGTTTGAAATATCCAATAAATGTCGTTCCACTTCATTATTGTGTCCCACTTGTTGTTGATTCTTCACAAAAAAATACAGTTTTATATCTTTATGTTTGAAGCCTGAAATGTGGCAAAAGGTCGCAAAGTTCAAGGGGCCCGAATACTTTCGCAAGGCACTGTATATATATACCATTATAATATATATCAAATCAAATAAATACCATTATAATATATACCATAGACAGTGGGGCAATTCCCTCTACTATTATTCTGTTTCACATTTCTAAAATAAAGTGGTGATCCTAACTGACCTAAGACAGGGAATTTTGATTTGGATTACATGTCAGGAATTGTGAAAAACTGAGTTGAAATGTATTTGGCTAAGGTGTATGCACATTTCCAACTTCAACTGTACCATTATAATATATACCATTATATATATACACCATTTTAGCAGACACCTTTAACCCATGCAACATGCGTGCATACATTTTTACCTATGGGTGGTTCTGGGAATGGAACCCATAGTAAGCGCCATGCTCTACTAACTGAGCTAAGGAGGACCTATGATATGACACTGATAAACTACACATCCTTCCAGAGCACTGGGTTTTCATAAGAGGAACCCAACAGCAGACTCACTTTGGGTTTGTTCATTGCAGTGGTAATGTTAATGTAGCAATAGAGTGTTACTATAGCTTGGGTTCACACCGGAGACTTGCGAAGAGCAGAATCAACAACCTCTGCATCATCAACACATTTGCTTTGTGTGTTAACCCATGTTCACAGTTAGCCATTGTTATGTAAATGCAAGCTGAAAAGTACCAATGGCCTCTCTTGGCCCCAAGTGAGAGCATGTCCAGAGTCCATGGCTCATTGAGACCCCGGGAACCGGGCCGTGGAGGTGGAAGCACAAAAGGCTGGGCCTTTTTGGTAAAACACTGGGGTGAATCCTTAGTAGATATACATCA